>NC_135869.1:15081461-15091461 GCF_031162955.1 Sander vitreus
TCTTGGGTTAGGGATAGGGTTCAACAGAATAAGGATAGGGTCCAGTTGCATAATGAGTTGTATATTATGTCATCAACTAGCTATTTATCTTGCTCCATTACATGTCTCAAGTTGCTGTTAGTTCCTTGAAAAACACTTTTTACATCATCTCAGGTCTCACTGATTTTGGTAAAAAATATTCGGATCAAAACAAGCTCAGATAAACTGTTTCAAAACTTATTTCAATCTGTTAAAATATCCTGTCCTAATAATACAAAATGATAACATAGGATTCGGATATCAGAGTAAACCAGATTTTTGGTGACAAGATTATTTCTCTGAATAATGTTTTCAGTTACTGGACTATTTGACTATAAATAAAGTGATAATATTAAACTATGTGAGCTTTTGGGGGGCTTTTAAAGTCTCCCTGAAAATTAAGAAAGAAAGGTTGTATGCTACTCATGCTGTGATAATAATTATTTATTTATTGGATGATTTGAAAACTATGGTAGAATTTCTTTTATAGGTAAGATTTCAAGCCTGTACATGTATTTATCCCATTTTACATTCATTTGCATGCCTGTGCTGAATTACTGCTGTGAAGGTTAATAAGAATGCATTAATATTGCAGAAGGTTTCCTCTGGAGGAAATAAAACCCTTAGTTGGCTGTGAATGTTTGCTAAAGGTCATGTTTGCCAAACAGAATACAGTCTTTCCATCACCAAAGTCAGATTTTGGGACTGAAAATCATCAACCAAGAAAGAAGATGGTAATGTAGACGCTTGCGGTGACTGTAAAACATAGATTTTGTGTTATATGCATTCAAAACTGAGTGTGATGTGTGTCGACTGGAGCCATCAAACAAAGGGATAACACAGAGGTTTGTTAAATGGTAATGAGTAATATGTTTTCATCTCGCCAATTAATAGTCATCAAGCCTGGACAAACCATTTCGAGTGAGCTGGGATGGGCTGAGGATTCTTTGGAGGATTTCAATGCATCTGTTTAAGTCTGAAGCTCAAATGTTAATGTGCTCACTTAGTTGTCTGCCATCCATTTTAGACCCCTTTTAAAGTTCTCATCCAAAGTGGATCATTTTCATACTTGATCTTAAGATTTTGAACTTTGTAGTTATTCTTATTTAAATGCACACAAGATTGCTGCTTTTTTAAAATCTGTGTACCTAATTGTCTTTCATGTTCAGATTTTTTCCCCCTTCTCTCCTCTCCACAGCTCAGGTGTCACAGCAATAGCGTCTCTGGCCATGGCTTGCTGAATAAAGATGCACATGGATTTGGACAGACAAATCAGATGACTCACAAGAGGAGAAAGAAGTCCACCCTCTGATCTCAGGACCACTGTTTGTGATTATGTGAGTCATCAGGTTACAAAGGCCAAAGAGGGTTTTAAGACATGGAGGCACTTCAGTTTCGTGTTAGGAATCTATTGGTAAATGAACCTTGATGTCAACATGAGGTCAAAGAAACGGTAACCGTTTTGTTCCACTCACTTGCATAGATGATTCACCCTTTAAAGAGACATCACTGGGAACTAGCAGGGTATAATGATGTAGCAGCTACAGGTGACTTAAATGTGGCCTATGATTCAAGACAGTCCAACCACAGTCAGTATGGAAGTGCAGACAACGTCTCTGGTCTGGATATATGTTAACGGTACAGAACAACTGAACACTTCAGATGAGTACAACACAACGGATTTGATTGAAAACTCAGACAAATACCAATCTTATATCATTGGTCTCTTCCTGTCCTGTCTGTACACCATCCTCCTCTTTCCTATTGGATTTATTGGTAACATCTTAATCCTGGTGGTGAACCTGAACCACAGAGAGAAGATGACCATTCCCGACCTTTACTTTGTTAACCTGGCTGTAGCTGACCTAATCCTGGTGGCAGATTCCCTCATCGAGGTCTTCAATCTGAATGAGAAGTATTATGACTACGCTGTCCTCTGCACCTTCATGTCCCTTTTCCTGCAGGTCAACATGTACAGCAGCATCTTCTTTCTCACATGGATGAGCATTGACCGATACATTGCCTTGGCTAGCTCCATAAGCAGCAGCCCGTTGAGGACTATGCAGCATGCCAAGCTCAGCTGTGGCCTCATCTGGATGGCTTCCATCCTGGCCACCCTTCTACCCTTCACCATTGTACAGACCCAGCACAGGGGTGAGGTGCACTTCTGCTTCGCCAATGTCTTTGAGATTCAGTGGCTGGAGGTTACCATTGGCTTTTTGGTGCCTTTCTCCATCATTGGTCTATGCTACTCTCTGATCGGGCGAATCCTTATGAGGGCCCAGAAGCACCGCGGATTGTGGCCACGGCGGCAGAAGGCCCTGCTCATGATCGTGGTGGTGGTTCTGGTGTTCTTTATCTGCTGGCTGCCAGAGAACGTCTTCATCAGCATCCAACTGCTGCAGGGCACAGCTGACCCGTCGCAGAGGACTGCTACCACCCTGTGGCATGACTACCCACTCACAGGCCACATTGTTAACCTGGCAGCTTTCTCCAACAGCTGCCTCAACCCTATTATCTACAGCTTTCTAGGAGAAACCTTCAGGGACAAGCTGCGTCTCTTCATTAAGCAGAAGGCCAGCTGGTCAACAGTGAACCGCTTCTGCCACCACGGCCTCGATTTACACCTCCCTGTCAGGAGGGAAGTGTCCGTGGTGTGACTGTTAAAAAGAGGGACTTTTCTTATGAATCTAAGTCCACAGAATATGCTAAAAATTCTTCACCCAGTGTGAAATATGACCTCAGCTTTCTTTCTATTTAGCTTTGCCTCGTAGTTGTACCAGTGTCTCAGTTAACCTGCTCACTTTCTGAACAAAAACACAAAAGCACCAAGGATGTACATTCAATTAATAAGTGCATCCATTTAAGTAGATAACAATGCACATACAGTACTTAAAGCTATAATCATGTTTATCTGCATGTTGGATTGTTTGCTTTAAGTCTATTTGGTGCGTTCTTTCTTCAAAAAGTTAGTTGGATGGCAAGGCAGTCAACAGGAAACGAAATGTGAGAATCAAAATGTCAGCTTCTAACCTTGACGTATACAGCCAGTGGGCAAAGATAACTAACGAATAGATGAGTGCCAGAGGAGACCAGCCATTGCGGAATGAGACGTTTAATGTTATGTGATCTATAATGCAAATCTTCCAGAACATTTTCTGGGTATGTGGGATAACCTGTAGAAATAGGCTGCATTACAGCATGCATAGAGGACATAATGCATCACGTTACATCTAATCAGGCTATCCATTTCATCAGCAAAGAATGGGTCATTTTGGTTAAAACCTACTGTACTTTCAACTGTACTATGGAAAAAGGAAAACATGCATTTATCAAGAAACTACCACATACCCACCATCCATATCAACACCACCATGATAACCCATGACAAAATGACTGCAACATAAAACAAGGCAATAACTGTCCAGGAAATCACAGTTAGGGAGCGAAATCAAAGACACAACATGTAGCAGTGACTGTCCCTGTCAATATTACTGTAGCTCTTGTTTTGTGCATTCCAGCTAACATTTCTTTTACTACTGTTGAAAGAAAATGGTCTTATGTATAGCTAAACATTCATTGCACAATTGCAGACAATTTTTCAGAAAATGTGTTTTATTTAAAAAAAAAATAAAAAAAAAAGTCCCACTTTTCCTGGAATATAAAGCGGAAGTTGTTGAGAAATGTGTTTCAAAAAGACCCAACAACATTTAACATAAACCTAACTCGTTTTGTACACGTCATGGAATAAATAAGGGCTAACATAGCTACACCCTTCATTTCTTACTTGGTATACTGGACGTTTTGATCACAGTCATGCTATCAGGTTAATTAATGACAGAATTGTTGTAGGATAATTTCCAAAATGTAATGCCTAAACTCTACCTATATATTGTGGTTAATGCAGGATTAATGGAGTGAACATTTCAAAGATGGCTGAGTTATTACCTCACTTGTCAGCTCCTGTTAGCATGATGGTAAAGCAAAGAGGCAGGTGTTGTTTTGCCAGAAGGGGATGAGACTGAGTAAACACATTATTCAATGTTGACAACATGAAGCTGATTCAAACTTTTATTCTTACCCGTCTTTAACATATATACACTGATAAACAACATTGGCCGACCCTAGACGTGGGCCTGTGACAAATTTCCAAGTAAAAAACACACATCATCTGCACGTGTTTTGGCTTGCTTTTCTGTCACTGTACGTGTGGATTCTCCTATACATCATCACTTTGAAAAAATGCTTTTGACAGAACAAAGATGCTCATTAACACAATGATCACAGGTTAATGTAGTTCAGATTACCATGCTACACAGGTGCAGTTTAAACATTTTAGTTGTTTCCCATCAGAGGCTCGAAAGCAGAGGTTTTAATGAAACCTGCCATGGTCAAGTTGCCAAGTGTTACAGTCTCAAATTGTTTGTTGATATGTCAGAGCAAACATTATAAATTCTTATTCTGTGACAATGTACTGCTTTCCTTCAGATTCAATAGCGCTCACAGTTATCTGCATTATATTAAATATAACAGGGTTTACAGAATAATCTCTTTCTTATTCACGTTTGCAACAAGAAACACTGCATGTTCAACAGGTTATGTGCATTAGGAATTCTAAAGCGGTAGATGTACTATGTAGCAACAACAAAAAGAATACAGTAACGCCTAGGTTGAGGATTGTACATCAATAAATCAAAGCTATGTATTGCCAGCCTGCGGTGGGCCGGAGCTGTGTTTGTGCATAAGGCAGCCAGAGATAATGGCGTGAATCAACAGTCCAAACCACAAACTGTTATTCCAGCTGTAACAGTCCCAGCAGCCTGGGAAAGCAGCGCTGTTTATTAGAGGTCTCTGCAAAAATGCAGAACTTGTTGTCATACATGACACTAAAGATTCTTTTGCATTATGTTTCCATTGCACAATTCTATGTCCCATATTCTTACCGTGCAAGAAAGCAGTCAATATGTTCTTCTTTTCACAGTTTTCTGTTTTAAACCTTGACAAGAACAGGTTTAAGTATAGCTTATATTTTGTATATTGTATGTGGATATAGATGTGTGTGTGAAACAGAACATGGCTCGATCAGATGCACAGAGGGCACAAAGACAGGGAAGTAATAATCCAATGAGAGCTGTCAAGTTCAATGAACAAAACAGGCAACACCTACCCTCAAAATTCAACACTGTGGAAGAGACAAAGGATAATCTTTACACCACACATACACACATCCAAATACACATATTCACAATGCTGTGAGAAGGAGTGACAGTGGACTGTGAGTACAGCTGAGACTACTGAGTAAGGTTAAAGGTTTGTGGTGACTCGCGTCACAGAAAGGAAAAAGGGTGTGACTTTTCCCCTTGCTTACTGTACATTCAATACTTCCTCTGGATGATGCTGGATTAAACAATGAGTTTGTGAGCAACAAATCAATCAGGGAAAATAACAATACAATATCTTTAGGTTATGTGTGTGTATAATATTGAGAAGATTGGCATGTTAAGGCAGCCACATGATGATGATAATGTCATATAGAGACAAATCCTGGAGCTTTTTCTTACTGACTAGCTGGATGAAAAAGTTGTTGGTAAAAATCATTAACAGGCATAAGGACACAATTTCCTCATTGTACTCCTGCTGCCATTGCTCAAACACATCAAGGTGCAAATACACAACGAGTGACCACTTTATTGGGTGCAAAACAATGTGATAATGCAGAAAACTAAAATAAAATAAATAAATGTTCAGTTGTACAGAGAAGTGTGTATTCAGCTCTACGATAATTTTAGGCTGCAGGTGTTGGTGTATTGGATAATTGCATTATGGTCAAATATGTTGTTGTCTCTCTTATTCATGCAGATGAGGATGGACAAAAAAATTAGAAACATCTTTAAATATAGCTCAGTCAAGTCCAAGATAAATCAACACCTTTCTGACTCTTCAGAAACTTCACAATTCATTGCTGAGCTGTTGTATTATATTGTACAGATGTATCAAATGAACTGGTAACTGAATGTACATTTCTTAAATTCAGCTTCCAATTCTTTATCGGTTGACCAAATTAGTGTTTTAGGTTTTCATAACATCAGAGATGAGAAGTCTACAAAAACATGACATTTATGACAATTTTAACTTTGCTTGATCTGCTTAAAATTTGTAGAAAACAAAGCAAGCAAAGATATAATTCAACATAAAGGTGAGCACCTTAAAATGTTTTCTTACTTAAGAAAGGTGCTGGGCATTGTCCAACTGTAAACTGAGTGGGGGTGGGGCATGTCAAAGTAATTACAACAGTACAGTCCAGGGTTTATACATAATTACAAGGCAATGCACTCGGTGGACCTCATCAGCTGAATACTGGATTAGACATATAATTGCATTTGCAAATTAAAATCCCTTACAGGAAAAAAGAGCTGCATAGAACAGTTTAGCTTCCAAAATACAGAAGGGAAGAAAAAGGATTGAAGTTTGACATGCTGCAGGCAGACCCCATCAAATTGCTAATTTCTAATAATTAAAGCACTCAAAAGAAATAAATGTTCGCATCAAAACTTAACACACACATTTGAAAATTCACACTGGAGGCAAATGATGCAGTGTTTGGAATAAACCAAAACACAAAAAACAGTGTCTACAATGCACGCATGGTGAACCATTAAAAAAAGATTCCTAATACATGCTTTATATTTTACTAAAATATATCTCTTATCAGTTATTCTCAAAGGATTTTATGGTAAACACATGCATTATAAAATAATAAGAGTGTGAAATGAATATAAAACTATTAAAAATGAGTTATATTTAGCCCACGCCTGTATGCTAAATGCATTATGTATATTGGCCTACTGGATGTCTAGCACTGAGATTAAAAACAAAACAAATGGTGACTTATTAAAGATTTTGATCAAGGTGGGGGCTGGGGGTTATTGGTAGAATTTTGACTGATAACCTCAGTGTTTCTAAAATGCTGTCCTGAAGACCGACCATTAGGCTACAGCCTGGAAGATACCGTTTCTAAAGTCTGCGAGGATCTTTGAAAAAAGGGGGGATTTCCTCACTGTTATGAATGTGGGGAACATATTCCTTAATTTCATTATTATTATTATTATTATTATTATTATTATTATTATATGTTAATGTTTTTAAATAAAAAACAGTACATTGACGCAGGTGTATTAATAGAGAGAGAGAGAGAGAGAGAGAGAGAGAGAGAGAGAGAGAGAGCGAGAGAGAGAGAGAAAGAGAAAGGAATCGGCTATGACAAACCAGAATGCATAAACAGTATGTACAGTAAGTATATGTCCCTACTGTCTCATATTTGCCGCGCTCCCTGCATCTGTTTGCAGTGTGCGCTGGCTTGCAGGCGGATGTGAATGCACGCTAGCAACAGATCCGAGCGCATGCGCAATTCATTGTTTTGACTGAAAATGCCGTCGGTTTCGAAAACGGCGGCCAATGCGTCTCCTCAAACCGAGAAACCGACCCACTATACGTAAGTAAAGCTGCTGCAAAGAAACAACAAAATCGCTCGTTGTATAAAATGTTGTTTTCACGTGCACCTATGCCCGTTTGCATTTCATGCATTCGTCAACTCTTATGTGTGAGTTCAAAACATGGTGCTTTTCCAGGCTTTGTGACTACCTAACGTCATATAGCAAACAGCGACTGCACGCTAACGACATCAGCCGTAATGTAAGAAACGCGGACATCTTACATCACTTAATGGACGAGCCAAGCGTTAACGGAATTGTTTACAATAGTTTTACCGAGTTGGTGAATTGTTTTGAATAATCCGTTGAATGTTATACCGTCAACTTGGTCTGCTAAATGATTAGCCAGGAACTCGCTAACCAGTCTGCTTGTATATACCTCGGCCTTATTTTGAGTTCCCCCTTGCTACGCACATTCATAGACGTACGCTCACGGACTTTCAACCAGCGTTAGGTCAAAATACTTACGTAATTTGCTCTCTGAATAGCGAGCTAACGTTAGTGACTCAAAATAGTAGGCTACACTACTTAGCAGCATAATACGACTCACTGTCTGTAACTTTCCCCTCGCTTTCGACTTATTTCTTAGTTAATAGTCATTTTAAAACGCGTTTCCTAAAAATATCATTTTTTTGTTTTTCCTTGTTTCAGATACTTGAAGGAGTTCAGGACAGAGCAGTGTCCGTTGTTCCTCCAGCACAAGTGTACGCAGCACAGACCCTTTACGTGCTTTCATTGGCATTTTCTCAACCAGCGACGTAGACGACCCATTAGAAGAAGAGACGGAACTTTTAACTACAGCCCGGACGTGTACTGCACGAAATACGACGAGACCACAGGCATTTGCCCAGATGGGGATGAGTAAGTCCCTGTTTCAGTCATTCCTTCAGCTACATGATAGTGTCTGTCAATGTGTCATGATGCAGCTGCAGACACATGTCAGATGTTTTGCTGCCATGTGGGGGATGCAGCTTTGTGAAACACATCACAACTTGAATGAAACCAACACCATCAACATTGAATGTAGTTCGTCAGGGCATTTTATCAGTGGTAGAGAAGTGTTTATGTGTAAATGGCTTTGGCCTGTGGTGTGTCTTCATTGAGAGGAATTTTGTGGATATACCTCCGGTTTCTTTGTTGAAGTAGTACTTTATTGCTACATATAGTGAGTTTTACAGTGACTGAAACAAACTTTTTTTTTAATGAAACTGTAGGACTTTTTCATTATGTTGTGTATACAGTCCAAGGAGGAACCACTATGTATCTAACTGTTCGTAGTGATGTTTGCAAGGGACTGAAAGCATGTGTTTTTTATTATGTACGTTTTGAGATGAATTCTTATTAGGGCTGTCAATCGATTAAAAAATGTAATCCAATTAATTACATACGCTTTGATTAATTAATCGAAATTAATCGCATACATAATTAACGGTGCCTGAACCAATACCTTTTAAGAAAGTAAAAAAAGAAAAGGAAAACAAAAGGGTACTAAATAACAGTTGGTGACATTAAAGAACGGCTTGTTTATTGCTAAGGCCATATGGTCAAAATTAAATGATTTACTAATAATGTATAACAATAACAATAACTAATTTCACTAGTAAATTGCTGTTGAACGACAAAAACAACCACCAGATGGGAAAAGGACATTTACAATAACTTCAAATGCACCACGAGGCTGTACTTTACCAGTTACCAGTTTAAACGCACCGTCTGTGTTGTTTTTCCGACGGCAGCTGCAGATTGTTACATACTGGTGTTGACTCCTCTACAGTGAAACGCAGTCAAACTGTACACCGTTTACACCAGATTTCGGTAGCCAGGGTTGGCAGGAAGAAGATTTTTACAAGTAAATGTTCCAATTAATGATCCAGGCAGCACATTCTCGTCTCCCTCCTTCATTTTAAAGTCGAATGGTGGCTAGAACGGCTCCGGGTCAAACGTCAATATGGAATGCATTAAGTAAGGGATAATCACCGAGAGGCAGGGCAATAAACGGTTTGATATGCCCGGCTTGTGGACGGCTTCGTCTCGGGCGGTAACCTTCCACAAGCCGGGGCATATCAAACTGTTTATTGCCCTGCCTTGAGGTGATTATCCTGTTTATTCTACTTCTTGCTTGCCAACATAATGAAACAATTCAAATACTTTAATAATTATGCTTTTTCTTATTCGTATTGCATGCTTATTAAATATATACTCTGTTTGAGTTCATCTCCCTCAAAAAGTAGTCCCCTTTAGAACTACAGTGAATAACGTTAGCTCAGCTGTAGCTAATTAGTTTCTATAGCAACCACAGTCCGGGTCAGTTGTCACTGTCAGTCTATCCTTCTGGTGGCTCTTCCACTCGGTGAAAACCTTGATAGCAAAGGCGGTTGCCTTTTTCGTGTTTGATTCAAGGGCCCCGTCTTCAATTGTACGCAGCTCCTCATCTGTCAGATCTCGGAAACGGGGACCCTGGGCCTTGTCTTTTTTTGTTGTCATTCCGTCGT